>NC_036643.1:2368800-2402171 GCF_002806865.2 Cucurbita pepo subsp. pepo
AAAAAAAAAAAAAAAAAAAAAAAAAAAAAAAAAAAAAAAAAAAAAAAAAAAAAAAAAAAAAAAAAATCTACTACAACTTCAATTTTGTTTGAAGCATACCCTGAAATCAAGAGAAACTAATTTCACTTGAGTAAACAGAAATCCGATGTGCAAGCGAAGGTAAAATCGATATTTCAAAACTTCAATTCCTCGAATGGAGAAATTCAGAACTCCAAAATCCACCGACCGAGTGTTTCTTTCAGCACATAAAATACAGAAACCCGCGCGACATTCATCAAGCATTCCAATACTATTCTAGCCCTAACTTCAAGACCAATCAAGAATGGCAGAACGATAATGTATGAACATTTTTACAATTTCACAAACAGAATCGTTTTGATACCTGAAAGCGACCATGAAAGGTGAAAGTAAGTGCTGAAGATCTCTGATGATATAACGATGGAAGAGGCGCGAACCACACAGACCGAAATCTGGAGGGAAATTAACAGTGGACGTAAACTCACTCAGCCAGTAGAACCCTAATCGCAAACGCGCGGTAAGGCACCGCCAACCTGCGTTTGAGCGGGCGCGTGTGGCGCGTGTGGCGCGTGTGGCAATTGTCTGAAATATTCCTCCAATTTGATGGAACTGAAAATTAGGGCTTGTGGACTTCCTCCGAACAACTTGGGCCTGCATGAAAATTGGAGTGTATAATCTCTAAGGTAAAAATATATTATTNGAGGCGCGTGTGGCATTGGTCTGAAATATTCCTCCAATTTGATGGAACTGAAATTTAGGGCTTGTGGACTTCCTCCGAACAACTTGGGCCTGCAGGAAAATTGGAGTGTATAATCTCTAAGGTAAAAATATATTATTTACAGTTTTACTTTATTACATTAAATCGTTTTCCTAATTTTACCGTCTATTTCAATTATTTCCCAATTTTACTTTAGTCATTTTAGTAAATTCAATTTAGTATTAAAATATTACCTTTTGTCATTTTTTTAATAACAAAGATGAACTTTGTCATATATTTTAACCATATATTTCTTAATACTTTTTACTCCTAGGCATATCATTTAAATCACGTAAATGATTAAGCTAATAGAAATTACCTTTGTGATAATAATTATACAAATTCGAAAAAAATATAAAATAAGAATAAGAGAAGATGATCCATTGCTNTATTACCTTTTGTCATTTTTTTAACAACAAAGATAAACTTTGTCATATATTTTAACCATATATTTCTGAATACTTTTTACTCCTAGGCATATCATTTACGATTTTTACTTAAATGATTAAGCTAATAGAAATTACTTTTGTGATAATAATTATACAAATTCGAAAAAAAAATATAAAATAAGAATAAGAGAAGATGATCCATTGCTGATGCACAACCATCATAATTTTATAAAATTACCATATGAGTATTACCACAGTAACTAATTTCTTAACCAGATAACTAACATCCCAAATTACACAAAAGTCCCCTACCAAAAAAGAAAAACAAAGTGTAATATATGAGTGGCATAGTACTAATAATATTACAAGAAAAGTAATTTAGGTTTATTTTTAACCTACGTGCCACGTGGACCAACCAGAAGCACAGTAAGTTTTTTTTATTATTATTTTTCTTTTTTCTAGTATTTTGAAACCCACACAAGGTGGTCTTGTGGAAGGAAGTGGCAAACTGGAACGGTCCCTGGCTTGATCTTCAACACTTGAAAAGCCAAATGCTTTGGGTTCCAAGCTGACGTGTCGGTATGACACACGGCCACCGCGTCAGCTTTGGTCCCGTCAGCACCGACCAGACCAACCTTGTAAACTCGCGTGTGTTGCGTGGAGTGGCAATAAAACACTGCGTACGGATAGCTCAACTTGTGGCACACAACCGCCGTCGTCGTCGCCGGAGGCGATTTCTTCGCCAAATTCGCCACCGTAAACTGCTGCAAACCCGTCTCTTTCTCGACTTCCGTCGAGACCAACGCCACCTCCTTCCCCAACTTAGAGGTGCTGAAATCCACCATCGACTCCAACGACGTGGCGCAGTACTTATCCTCGCCGGCGATGCCAGGCGCCTCGCATTCCTCGACGGCGTTCCGGATCAGCTGGGCCGAAAGACTCGTGGGTTTAACTGAGAACCGGTCGAGGATTTGGGGGAGTTTTTGGGATGAGAAGGGAACGGTTTTGGCTACTTCACGTGGCAAGAAAGTCGACGTGGCCGGGGAAGTTGGTTTTGGGAAATGAAGGGTCAACTTTGAACCGGGCCGGAGTTGGTTTTCCAGAAAGAAAAGGGCGGTATTTGGGTCGTCGTGAAGTTGGGTTTCTGTGGCGGCGTAGATGTAATTGAAGGGATTAGAGCCTGGCTTAACTCCCACGTAAACTGGCTTCCCTTTGTGACCGGTGTGGACGTTGACGCCTCCTTTACCGACGTTAACGGAGGTGCCTCCTCCGGGCTTCGCTTTTGGAGCGTGGACGTTAACCCCTCCTTTGCCAACGTTAACGGAAGTGCCTCCGGTCTTCCCTTTTGGAGCTTGGACGTTAACCCCACCTTTGCCGACGTTAACGGAGGTGCCTCCGGCCTTCCCCTTCCCGGTGTTGACGTTTACGCCCCCTTTGCCGACAATCACCGAAGTACTTTTGCCTTCTAGAAGGTCTACAAAATATATTTTTGGTTATATATATATATATATATATATTGGTCTATTGTTTTTAATTTAAAATAAATTTTAATGATATGAAAATAAAATTTTAAAATGAGTTTGGAGTAGGTTCATGTAGATATTGTCTTTTGGGTTTTAAAACGCGTTTACTAGAGAGGTTTCCACACCGTTATAAAGGGTGTTTCGTTCTCCTCTCCAACCAACATGAGATATCACAATCCACCCCTTTCAGGGCCCAATGTTCTTGCTGGCACATCGCCTCATATCTACCCCTTTCGAAAAACAGCCTTCTCGTTGACACATCGCCCGGTGTCTGGCTCCAATACTATTTGTAACAGCCCAGACCCACCGCTGACAAATATTGTCCTCTTTGGACTTTTCCGTACGGGCTTCCCCTCAAAGCTTTAAAACACGTCTGCTAGAGAGAAGTTTCCACACACTTATAAAGGTGTTTCATTCTCTTCCCAACCGATATGAGATATCACAATTTATAAATTGTATACTGACCAGAATTGAGGAGATCTTTAATGGCTTTTGGCATCGGAGTGTTCGGTAATACAGAACTCCAATACTGTTCGGGCGAGAGATTGGCATGACTAATGGCAACTGCGAGCTGCANAACGGATCAAAATAATACGTAAAAGTTCGGTAGTTTTGAAATGTTTATGACTTACGAATAGTAAAAGAAAGACGAGTGAAAAGCGAGACTCCATTGAAACAAACCCAGGAAGGCTCAAAGCAATTAAAGATAATAAAATTTAAAAACCGTGCTAAAAGAAGTGGAAATGAGTGGGAAGATTTATAAGGATGGAAGAAGAAGAGGATGGCGGCATCAGAAGGGTAGGCAACTTTTGTCAAAATAGTAACTTCCAACTGCCTCCGCCTCACCAACTTAAATGGCCCATTATGTCGTATGGGACAGGTGGATTAATATATATATTATAACGGGTCCACATATGACTCATTTCATTCAGAATTTGGTAACATTTATCTATCGAGCTCTATCTAGGTATTGGCCTTCTTGTGCTCATGTCATATTATTTACAGATGAATAGTGGAATGCATAATTCAACCTCCGACACTCAAGCTGTGGTGCAATATCGACACACCCGTGTTACCTGATACTATTTTTGAAAAATTCATTTCAAATAAAGTCACCTAGGACACTCGTCTCGGCACGCTCGCCTTCATTGTGGCACACAACGTGTCACATAGTAGCTCGTTTAGATTACATGACCCATGGGTGGTGGAGAGCTGTAGTGCGCCCCACAAAAAGTTGGGTAGGGACAAAGAATATAATTTTAGTCTGTGACCCCATTTAGCTAAACGAGGTGAAATCTCTTTGCTTACTTTCTCATTTCCTTTAAACATAGATTTCTCGTCCCATTCACAGCAACTCCACCCTACAAATTTAAATAAATATTTTTAATTTAAATATAGTTTTACCAGACCCATTTAATAAATTGTTAAAATCTCACAAATTATAAATGCTAGTGTAATTATTAAATTTTTGTTTAAATAAATCTTAAATTTAGTGTTTTTATTTTAGTCAATTTAATTTTGAATGATCATTCAAAATTGAATAAATAATAATAACAATAATTTACCAATAAAAAATATTTTCAAATTTTATAAATGGAATGACAATAGAGATTATTTTAAAAAATGATAAATAAAATAACATTTCAGCCAAATTTTAATTAAATAATTAATTTAGTTCAGATTTTAAACATTAATAGGTCACGAAAATATTCCCAAATTTGTACTGACATTTAAAAAATTCATAGCCATAAAAATGAAATTAAATAAACTAATAATTTAATCCATCATCCTACATTCATTAATAAAATGTGACTGCTTTCCCCCAAACTTACTGGGTACATCATACCTTCATTAATTAAGCGTGAATATTTTCACTAAATTACGATTATGCCCCTACAGAATTTAATCCAACTAGTTAGTGCCACGTTTTCTGATCCTAGACCAATATTTATCTGCCACGAAAGGTCACCCAACATCCAATCACGTTCTGCCACGTTTCAGTATCCAAGGGCTCCTTACAAAGGAATTTTTCTAGTACTATGATACCTTTATTTATATTAAGCATATAATAAACATTTAAAAAATAAATGCTGAAGAGAAAAAAAAAAAAAATATATATATATATATATATCGTAATATTATAAAAAATTTACGTGATACATGCTTATTTTCTTCAACATTTAATTATTGTTATTTTATTTCATGAATTCTATATGATTTTTTAGAAAGAAAAAGAACAATTAATTGGATTTGTTTAAAAATTAATTATTTATTTACCTAACAACTGCCGTATTTATTGATCTGGTCGTCGGAGCTTTCCTTAATTATTTGTGGTTGCCGGCCAATTTGGAATGTCATCCCATTAAAAATTATTCGACTAATTTTAAAATTTAAAATAAAATGAAAGTGTAGATATGTAAGGAGTTGTCTCCTGTGTATTTGTTTCGTTTGTCTCGAGATACATTTAAATAATAATAATAATAATAATAATAATAAATCGTTCGAATTTTTTTAAATATGTTGAATATTAAAAATCGTGACCAAAGTTTTCATGTGGCCTTATTAAATTACAAATTATTTCAATTAAGAGTAAAAACAATTAATTGTATTTGTTTCAAATATTTAATTTATTATGGTTCCAGACAACAGCTGCCATATTTATTGAACTTTTGGGATGGCTGCAGCATGGGTATTGTTTTCTCTGCCATGTCTGCCCTTACTGTGGTTCTCGCCCATATGGAATGCTACCCAATTTTAGTTTCCCCTCCTAAATTAATAAAATATTCTTAATTTTTTTTTTTAAATAATCTTAAAAAAATGTAATTAATACCCTTATATTTGTTTAAAAAGTTAAAAATATATCGCTACTATTAATATAGAGTGGGGTACGTGAGAGAGAGTGCACTACGTGGAGAAGAAATCGACGCAAATGAGAAGCTGGTGTGGCCCGAAATGGTCATTATAAGGCCATTGAAATCTAATCCATAAATGATGACGGGATGTTTAAATTATTATCGATGAACGTTGAAAAGTCATTTAAATAGAAAGAAATTACCGAAAAAATAATCGCTTAGTGTAATATTCAGTTTTAATAAAAATTTAAGTCTTAATCTTTGAATTTTACATTAAGTTGAATCACACAAAAAAAAATTATGGTTAAATAATATTTTAACCATATAAGATATTGTACCTGGTTGACTCGGGAAGGCGAGTTGGCAAGATGCTTTTTCAGTGCTTGAGCCAGTAGTTTCTCAGCTGAGCAATATGTAGAAGTATTTCATCCCGACCCTGATGGGTGACACTGCTAGTCATGATCCATGGCGGAGTCGTTTGGAAAAAACCGCTTATCAGTTCGTGAAAGTCGCTCACGTTTTCTTCGGGTCGTTTTCCACCGTTCTTTTTCTTCTTTCGTTTGTCACATTTCGTAAATATTATCGTCATCGGAATCTGCAGAAACCATTCCATATCAAAATTTCTTAAAAACCAAGGCATCAGATCAGTTGAAGGAAAAACTAAATTACCTGATTCTGACCCAACCAACTAGCATAGTCAAGATCAATTTGTTTGGCAGGAATGCTTGCATCTATAAGAAGGAAAACCGAAACCAACGTCGACCGATTCAGAAAATAGTTCCTCGTAAACTTGTTCCAATCCGTTCGGAGTTCCTGTGGTGCAGCTGCATACCTAAACGCATAGAAGGAACAAAGTCGGACAGTGAACTCAAATCACTTAGAAGCAANCGCATAGAAGGAACAAAGTCGGACAGTGAACTCAAATCACTTAAAAGCATGTTTGAAAGTCGTGTTTGAAAGTCGAAAAACGATCTTCTGACCGACATCGAAACACGTTGAAGCTGAGACATACCCGTATCCCGGCAAATCGACCAAGTACCAACTATCGTTAATTCGAAAGTGGTTTATGCACTGTGTCTTTCCTGCAAGAAGACATGGAAATGTTTATATCCATATCCAACATTCTGATAATACAAATGGGAGAGTCTATATGAGATTAAACTGTACAAAAGATTTCGGACATTCGAGGTTTAAAGTTCACAAAAATATTGTTACGTGCCTACCCTCCCCCACCGTTTTTTTTAGTATCTATGACGGTTTGGACTAGCATGCATGCACCTCGACTATATTCATAGGACAACCGCGTCACCTATTATATTTGGTTGCTGAGACTATTAGGATCACACAACAACGCACACACTCGATCTAGATGAACACAAAGATAAGAGAGTGAAAAGGCAAAGATGAACATTGGCTAAAGGTTTATATCAATGGCTTCAGGTATGTACAGTAAGAGACAATACAGAGAAAGCAGAAAGTATATTTTCACAGAGACGACCTTGACACTTGTTATTTTGAGATCATATCTAATATTCCGAATTTGCCTCAATTTGGTACCGCTCTTGTGGCCCGCACGCAAGGTCTCCCTCACAATTCCTTAGTGCATATGTACCCCTCATAAGATAACAGAAAAGGCCTATAGCCCGCCTACAATTATGATGCAAATAAGCCCTCTGGCATCGAAGTAACTCCCTTATTCCTTATTCTACCCATTCTCTCTCACACGTTCCTAAGCTAGAAGTTTTCACAAGATGAAGCAAAACTTTACGTTGTGAGATCCCACAACGGTAGGAGAGAGGGAACGAAACATTCTCCATAAGGGTGTGGAAACTTCTCCCTATTAGACGCGTTTTAAAACCGTGAGGTTGACGGCTATACGTAACGGGTCAAAACAGACAATATATGTTAGTGGTGGGCTTGAGCTGTTATAAATGGTATCAGAGCCAATCACCAGGCGGTGTGCCAACGAGGACGTTGGGCCTCCAAGGGGGTGAATTGTGAGATCCCACATTGGTTGGAGAGGGCAACGAAATGTTCCTTATAAGGTGGAAACTTCTCCCTATTAGACATGTTTTAAAACCGTGAGGCTGACAATGATACGTAACATGTCAAAGTATACAATATCTGCTAGCGGTGAGTTTAGGCCGTGCTAATGGATCAATGAGCTCTTAAAATATTTGTTCTGTTAAGCTATGTTGTACAATTATCTTCTATTTCCCTGAACAGCCCTCTAATTCTTTGATCCATATTCATGTCGAACACAGTTTGAAACTACACCAAACACATCACAACAGCTACAACATATGAACAGAACCCAAACAATCAAGATGAACTTAGGTCAGAACAAACCACTCACCTGGTTTCTTGGAGGTAAGAGCAAGCTTCTTCCGCCGAACAAGCGAGTTCAACAGTGAAGATTTCCCCACATTCGAGCGCCCAACAAGCGCAAATTCAGGAAGCCCATCAGAAGGGCATTCCTCAGTTGTCACACTACTCTTCACAAAATCCGCCTCAGAAACCTGCGCATCCCTCGCGTACCGACCCAATACAATGTTCGAACCTTTCAAGATTCTCGGCCCCGCACCACCGCCGCCGGAAATATCTGTTTCCGGCGGCACAAATAGCTTATCAGGGGATATGGATAACTGGATTTCTTCCGGATATTCCGAAAAATCGGTGATCGGAATTGGTTCGGCCGGAGTTACAGTGGATTTGGGCAACTGGAATGAAGTCGATGTGAAAATGGGGGCTGCTGTTGCCGCGATAATCGGTTTATTGGCCGGAAATGCGCTAAAATTGCGATGGATTGGTAAAGTAAAGAGAGAAATGTTGATTTTAGAGAACTGGGAGAGAACCATCTCTGAGTTCGTGAGCATTTGCTCGCCTCTCTTGTGGAGGTTTCTCAAGATTGAAAAAACGGCGGGTCTGGGACTTCAGATAATGTTAACAAATATATAAATAAATAAATAAATAAATATATATATATATATATATATATTTAATGATTTTCTAGGCAATTTGATGGAATAAAAAAATTAAGATGAAATTTGATACACTTTTTACCGATTTATTAAAATTTGATATTTCCCCTAATTTTTTTTTTATAATAATTAAAAAAAAAAAAAACAAAAAATCGTAAATGCAAGCCACGTATAAAAGCTAGAGCATTGCGCATATAGGCGCCGGATCGCGAACTCCGGAGTGAACTATGGCGGTAGCGCGAAACAGGGTTCTGGCATTGGCCAAAGGCGGTTCCTCCAGGATTCCGCTACGGTTTCAGGAAGCTCATTATCGATGTATTTGCCGGAGATTCGTTTCTACTGATCCGTCGAATTCGATTTTGAATCCTCAGGTTCTCAGGTTGATTCAGGAGCCAAGTTCGTCTGTGAAATCCGTGCTTGATTCGCCGGAAAATGCTTTTCTCGGCAACTCGCGACTTTCCTGGAAAGCTCTTGTTACGTCTCTTATATCTTCTTCGTCGCCTAAGAAGGCTCAGCTGGTAACGCTTCTGGCCCTCTCTTTTTCCTCCATTGTTGTCTGTTTAGTTGGTTGTTGAATGGATCTAGGGAAAGAAAAGCTATGGATTCTGTGAGTCAGTAGGTTGTATCTGAAATGGAGGGATTATGTGTTTTTGTTCTTCTTTGGATACGAAACAGTATATGAAAGTAATAAATAAAGAGAATTACAATGGATCAATTGGTGGAACGAGCTTGATAGGGAAGATTCGTTGGTTTCTTTCAAATTATAATTCAAAACGAGCAGATTTAACAGCGAAAGACCACAGACCACAAAGTATTTGATTTTGGAGGCAAATATGGACTGATAAACAATTAAGCACAACCCTGACCTGAATATCTTGTAAAACAAAAGCAGCAAACGATTTGGATAGGGAGTCCATATAAGAAAGCTTTCAGGCTTGCAAATTCAAAGAGCTGAAGCCAAATAAAAGATTTGGAGGGATTATGTAACTTGATTGGGACTTGGGAAATGTTTGAGAGTGCTTTTCAAATGATTCAAATTACTTTCTCTATCTTCAAAATCACTTTGAAAACATGCTTTTAATCCTTCACAATTTTGCTGATATGAAATTTGATCTTCTGAATGATTAAAAGCATGTGTTAGCATGATGTTGAACATAACAAAGGTGACTTTAACCATCTCAAATCTTTTATCTGCCCAAACCCATTACTAGCAGATATTGTCCGCTTTGATCTGTTATGTATAGTTCAACCTCATGGTTTTAAAATGCGTTTATTAGGGAGAGGTTCCCACACCCTTATAAGAAATGTTTCGTTACTCCCTCGAACCGATGTGGGATCTCACAATCCATCAACGTCTGGGGAGATGTTTCCACACCCTTATAAAAAATGTTTTGTTGCTCTCTCCAATCGATATGAGATCTCACAATCCACTCCTTGGGGGCTGGCCTACCGCTCGATATTTGGCTCTAATATCATTTGTAACAGCCCAAACCCACCGCTAGTAGATATTGTTCTCTTTGGGCTTTCCCTTCTGGCCTTCCCTTGGAGTTTTAAAACGCGTCTACTAGGGAGAGGTTTCGACACCCTTATAAGGAATGTTTTGTTCCCCTTTCCAACCAATGTAGGATCTCACAAATTCACTCCCAAACATGCCCTTAGATTCATCCCGATCAATTAAATAATCTTCGGAAGAAACTGGTTTCATGTTTCAGCCGTCATTTCTTTCAATGGCTTTAGTGATTGGCAAGTTTATGTTTTAGTGATCATGAGTATCTCGTGATTAGCCTTTGTTTGACTTTATCAGGCTTTGGAATGGAGATTGGAGAAAATGAGCAAAGAAAACGAGAGGGATCCCGACTTTTACATCGACCTAATACGTCTTTGCGGAGAGCTTCAGAATGTCCCTCTTGCAATGCGTGTCTTCACAGCTATGGAATTTCAAGGAGTTAAACCCACGGTGACTGCTTTCAATTCACTTATAGAGGTTTGTATATCTTCGCATAACATGATAACTGCCTTCAGCATGTTTGAAATAATGAAAAATTCTGAAAGTTCTAAACCCAATGCTGACACTTTCTTCTATTTCATTTCGGCATTCGCCAAACGACTCGATGTAAATTCCATGGAAGCATGGTATTCAGCCAAAAGAGCGTTTGAATTCTCTGCTGATCTTCGAACCTATGAAGCTCTTATACATGGTAGTGTGAAATCAAAGTGCTTTGACTTTGCTGTTAGATGTTTTGATGAAATGATGTTATCTGGCATTGTGCCCAACGCAATCATATTGGATAATATGCTTGAAGGGTTCTGTAAAAGGAAAGATTTGGATGAACTCAAGAAGTTCTTAACTGTTGTGCTTGACAAAGGATGGGAAATCAATTGGAATGTGGTAGAGAAATTCATTCCGATATGGTTTGAATCTGGGGAGGCGGAAGGGATGGAGGAGATCCTTACCAAGCTGAACGAAGCAGCTCGATTGTAAAGGAGAGGAGCTGGGAGTTTGTTTTTCTTTCATTTTCTTCTTCTGGCTTGAGAGAGGAAAGAAAATTGAATTCGATTCTCAATAGCATATCGTCATAAAGAAACGGTAGAATGATAACAACGTGTATGTCCCATGTTCAAACGATTGGATGGAACTCTTTAAACACGGCTTGCCATTTGAATGCGCAGATGGGGTCATCAAGGTAACTTATTTGTTACAGGTGAAGCTTATAATAGACTAGACTCATTTATTGACTGCACGAAAGGTAAATATTTGCACACGTTTGTTGTAATAGCTCAAGCTCACTGCTAGCAGATATTGTTCGTTTTAGTTTGTTATGTATCACGATTTTAAAACACGTTTGTTAGGGAGATGTTTCTACACCCTTATAAGGAATGCTTCGTTTTCCTCTCCAATGGATGTAAAATTTTACCTTTGTCGTGCTAGTTTATGGTTCTCAGGGCTGATTTAACCAATAGGTACTGATTTTGGGTTTCATATGCATTCTCTTTTGGCTGTGCAAGCAAGTCGTGCTTCTTTTGATATACTTTTCATATGCATCCTGTTTAGGTTTTTTTTAGCCACATTAATAATAATAAAAAATAAAAAAACTCCTAAATTTGGGACTTTATCTAAAAAAATAACTCTTTAATTTTAAAATTACTTTTTTTTTTGTTAATTTTAGAGAAAAAATAGTTATTACAATTTCAACTTTAAAAGGTTTTATTAATTATCTATTAATTTTTTTCAAAAATTTAAAAATACCCTTACCTATGGTTATTGTAGGTTTAAAAGGATACTATGAAATTTATTAGTATTTTTAATATCTCCATTTTTTACTTTACTTTATTAGTATTTTAATTTTTTTTTTTAATTTAAAGGTATCAGTGAAATTTTAGAAACTTTTGTATTTTTAAATGCTAAAAATTGTATTTTTGAAACTTTTTTTTTGTTGATCGTTAAAGATATTTTATAAACAGAATATTAATGATTTTTATCTAAAATTAATGGTAATGATTTTAATTTTTTTTCTAAAGTTTAAAGATATTTCTAATTTAGATTAGTTTCTTTCCATAAAAACAATCTCTATTAACGTGATCTTTATAAATTATGAAAATATATATTTATAAAATTATTATTATTTTGTAACAAATTTGGAAAAAAAATTAATTCGGCAGGTCAAAAGACTAAAATTGAAAAACTGAAAGCAGGAGGACATGTCATACGGAGGGAAAAAAAAAAAGAAAACCGACGTGGCGAAACGTGAGTGGATAAAAATCAGCAAAAGACGTGGCTTCATTTCGGTACCCATACCTGTCGTGTTGTCTAATAATTTTTTTAATAAATTTATTGTTTTATTTTCTCTGGTTTTGCCTAAATACCACGTCCAATCACAAACAACCGTTCGCATCACTTGCCATTTATAAACCAATAATAAAGCGCCACGTTTCAAAAGAAACGCATTTCCGTCACGTTTCCATAAATTTCCGGTCGTCTTAGGAGGTCAGACGCTTTAAAGCAGCAGTCCGGTGGATTGATGTCGTTTTTAATTTCTAGTTTTACCCTTTCAATCCCTTTGTCATTTTTTTTCCATTCGTCAAGTTAAACCCTAAATCTGAAAATTTTGTGAAAATTTTCCTTCTCTTTCTTCGGCGAGCTCTCCGTTCTGCGTGGTCAAATCCACTCGAAGTCTTCGAGCCGCCGATGATTGGTACGATTTTTTGTTCATTTATCCAATTCAACGACTATTTTATTCTTTTTTTGTTGATTCCATTTCGAATTTTGTTGCAAAAATTTATCGCTAGTTGATTACGCACGTAGTTTTAAATTGCGCTGCGAAATTGCGGCATTTTGAGAATGATTTGATGTTTCATATTGGGTTAGTGCAATTGATCTTTTGTTTTTTTAATCAATGTATTTGTGTGCGAGTTTGATTGCAGAGGGAGCAACTGCGAGATAATTATCTTAGTTTTCAAGATTAACAGTGTTGGTGGAAAGTGTTCAATTGAGAATCGCCTAACATGAAGAACGCCGAGCGCATTGCGAATTTTGCTTTAGCCGGTGGGTAACCAATTTCTTGTACTGCTTTTTCGCCGATGTAAATCTGGAGATCTTTGTTTCTTTTGTGTTTAGCTGTTTATGATTACAGCTGAAATTCTATGAATGACGAGCGAATGGGTATATTATCAATCGAATGAGCGTTCGTAACATCACTTAATTAGATAGATTATATAATCTTGACTGAATTCCATTTGTAGTTTCTTGGACATCTTTGCAAGATCTGTATCTCTCTTAGGTAATTGGTATCTGTAGTTTGTGCAAGAGAATAGACAAATCATGTATGCAAGCTATCGTGGTTTTCTTATTATCAGTTATCAGTTGGTATGAAAATTGACGTCTGGAAATTGCATAAAATTAAAATCAGAAAATGAGAATTACAAGTATTCTGAAATCATCACGTCAAATTAGGACATGCATTCTCATTAAAAATCATTAGATGTGGATTTGTATCGTCTTTGGAAGACTTGAGTAACCCTAAAAATTGTATGAATATTCATTGATCTCTATGGATATGAATGAATTTGTACCCTGTTTTCTATCAAATATAACTAAATGCAATGGCACCTACTAGAAAGTCGTTAGTGAAAATCGATTATAATATCTTAATTTCCAGTGTATGGTTAAGCCTAACCTCTTAATCTTTTTGGGTGCAGGATTGTCATTAGCTCCACTTGTTATGAAGGTTGATCCTAACGTGAATGTGGTTCTGACTGCTTGTCTAACTGTTTACGTGGGTTGCTATCGGTCTGTGAAACCCACTCCACCTTCAGTAAGTGTAACGAGGAAGTTACGCCAAGTTGTTTATTGCTTCCGCTTTCTTCATTTCTTGCATGGTTACAATTCCATTTGCTTACAATGTCTTATTATCAAATATGCAGGAGACGATGTCAAGTGAGCACGCCATGCGTTTTCCCTTTGTTGGGAGTGCAATGCTTTTATCTCTTTTCTTGCTTTTCAAGTTTCTGTCGAAGGACTTGGTCAATGCAGTCTTGACGTGCTACTTTTTTGTGCTTGGGATCCTTGCTCTTTCGTATGTATTCAAATGTGTTGGTCATAAGCACATCTTATTAAGTATGCTGATCTAAGTCATAATTTTATTAATGATATCCTCTTTCCATTCTATCTAGAGCGACTCTGTTGCCTGCTATTAAGCGATATCTGCCAGACCATTGGAATCAAGATGCTATTGTATGGACTTTTCCATATTTCCGTGGTATGTGATTTTGTTTTCGTTTGATGTATTTTCGCAAAAAACGAGCAAATTTCCAAGTTTTATTTATTTATTTATATATAATAATGTATATAACTATTTGAAATGAACCTTGGTCGATCAGTTGTTTAGGGCACTTCGTCGGCTTTGAAGAATTTAATTTGCCACTTCTCCTATTAAGGAAATTGAAATTAATGGTTTCCATTACAGTTGCCCTTATGACTATATCTGTTTGCCAGGTTTGGTTAAACGCCAAATTCTTCTGAATTATGGACAAGGGTTTTTGTTGATTTGAGACTCGTATGATTTTTTCAATTTTGTACGATTGTAACCTTATTTTTGTTTTGGATTCTTCTGCTTCTTTCAAGATTCAGCTGATTTTATCTGCTTGACCTTATCTCCTTTCATCATGCAGAATGATATTTTTCCTTTCATTTCTTACACAGCTTTGGAGATCGAGTTCACCAGGTCTCAGGTCGTTGCAGCAATTCCTGGAACCTTTTTTTGTGCATGGTATGCTTTGAAGAAACACTGGCTGGCTAACAATATCTTGGGCCTTGCCTTTTGTATCCAGGTACAGTAGCGACCTCTTAAAATAAACGACCCTGTAGCCGTCGGATTGAGCAATACTTCCTTCTGTAATTCCTTTATGTGGCTGGAAGTTCTTTGCTGACTGGCAAGATTTTTGTTGGGTTTAATTCAAAAATCAAATAATCATTCTCTAAGCATCTCTAAAATTAACTACATGTGGTTGAGCATTCGTTGAAGTAATTAATTCTCTGTTTTCCATTTGCAGGGAATTGAAATGCTTTCTCTTGGTTCCTTTAAGACTGGTGCCATACTTTTGGTAAGAAGAGGAACATAAGGATTTGATAATGAAAGTTAACGATAATTTGGTTACTGTTGTATAGAATACTTAAGGTGTTTGATAAAACATGCTACTGGATAATCATCCTACTCTTGACGGAGCACGCTTTGGAATTTGATTGTGCCAACTTGATTTATTCTTTGTTTTGAGTGCAACGGTTACGATGTGGCATTTTGAGGCAATTTTGATGCAATTCAGTTTTCAATTATCAATTATCAATTTATTGCTGAGCTTTGAGAAAACTAACAGGACACACATCTTTCACTCCACCAATTTAGTGACTGGATATTGTCATAATGCTTTGTTAGTGGTGCAATTATTTAATTGTCCCTTTGCACACATTCTGATCAATCATGTAATTTTTTTTTTTTTTTGGTCTAAATTCTCCGTAGGCTGGACTGTTTGTATACGATATCTTCTGGGTTTTCTTTACTCCAGTGATGGTTAGTGTCGCGAAATCGTTTGATGCGCCTATAAAGGTCTGTACTCTTGCTAAACTCGAATACTTGATGTTCGCGTCACAGTGAAATGTGATTTGGGCTGAGCAGACTGTCTAATTATGGTTTTCTAAATTTGTCTGCAGCTTCTGTTTCCCACCGCAGATGCTGCTCGACCATTCTCCATGCTTGGACTTGGTGACATTGTCATTCCCGGTGAGTTTGAATGTCAATCTACATATCTCTGGCGTGTTTATCCCAAATGAAAGTTCACTTGTGCTTGTTCATATAGCTTGAAGGAAGTATTGATAATATTTTTGTTCCTCTAGGGATCTTTGTTGCACTGGCTCTACGATTTGATGCATCCAGGGGAAAAGACGGTCAATATTTCAAGAGTGCTTTTATGGGATACACAGTTGGTTTGGTCCTCACAATAGTGGTCATGAATTGGTTTCAAGCTGCCCAGGTGAAGTTTGCATTAAATTTTAATATTTTTTAAAATATATCAAGGAGTTGATGAGACCTGATCTTTGTCTGCTTTCTTGTTTCCAGCCTGCTCTTCTTTACATTGTTCCTGCTGTTATTGGATTCTTGGCTGCTCATGTCATATGGAATGGCGAAGTCAAACCGGTTTGTTCCCTTTTTTCGCTCTCTCAAATTCTTCCATCCTTGATGTCATTGTCGTTTTCACTCTTTCATATACGCTTAGAGAATGTGATGTCCCACATTTGGGGAGGAGAACAAACCACCATTTATAAGGGTGTGGAAACCTTCTCGCCTTGAGGGGAAGCCCGAAAGGGAAAGCCCAAAGAGGACAATATCTATTAGCTGTGGATTTGGGCCGTTACAAATAGTATTAGAGCTAGACATCGGACGATGTGCCAACCTTCTCGTTGTTCCCCGAAGGGGGAAGACACGAGGCGGTGTGCCAGTAAGGCCGCTTGGCCTCAAAGGGGGTGGATTCGGGGGCGGTCCCACGTTGATTGGAGGATGGAAAGAGTGCCAGCGATGACGCTGGGCCCCAAAGGGGGGTGGATTGTGATGTCCCATATTATAAGGGTGTGGAAACCTTCCCACCCGTTTTAAAGTCTCGAGGGAAAAGTCCAAAGAGGACAATATCTGTCAGCAGTGGATCTGAGCCGTTACAGAGAATATCACCTGCTCGTCCCGTCCCCCGTCCCGATACCCCACCCTACCAAAAAAGAAAAAAAAAATCTTAGAAATTTATGGCATGGTTGTGCATTGATTCAAATTGTTGTTACATTATATTGTGCAGCTATTAGAGTTTGATGAGTCGAAGAGTGGTATTTCATCTGAAGATGGCGGTGAAGATGACAAAGGAAGCAAGAAGGAATAAGAAATTTAGAGAAGGTGGAGGAGGAGGAGGAGGAGGGGGTGGGAGGCATAATTTTCAATGTGGGCTATATAAAGCCATATCATATCCACTTCCATCCATCCTGTAAGCTAAACCTTCTTTTTAACATGGGCCTAATTTTATTTCCAAAACTTCGGCTTGCCTTGCCTACTCTACAGTCCTGTATCCACGTAGCAACTCCTCTCCTCTCTCCTCTTTTTAACTCTCTTTAGTTTTATTTTATTGCAACAGTGCCCCCCTTGTCTGGGGTTCTTATACCAAATTTACAATTTTCATAAATGCCCCCCCTCTTCTTTTTCCCTTTCCCCCTTTAAACTAATTTTTGCCCTTTTTTTAGATCTATTATTTCTTTTTAAAATATTACATCAGAATCTGATCCTCCAATTTCTTCTAACCTGTAGAGATTAATTCTTAGACCAACTTTATAATTTAAATAATAAACCCCATCTTTTGCAATATTATCAAATTCGTATTTGTATCGTATATATATTTTATAATTCATAACAGTTTTTAAACATTTAAAAAAAATACCAGGGTAAAAAACCTAACATTTTTTCAAGTTTGATGCTAAGATTATAATGTTGATGTGTTTTGGGTGTTATTTACTAAAATTGGAAGTTGATCTGATCCATTTGTTTGTCGAGTTATTTACTCGATCTCCGGTGAACCTATTGTCAACTTCTTTAAGATGTGAGTTTATCTGATTTAGACGGAAAAATATTGAGTCTTTGTCTAAAGAAGTCACTCTCTCAAATGGAATCTATTCCAAAACATATATATGTCATAGTTCTTTACTTCTTTTTTAACTTTCTCAAAATGGAATCTATTCCAAACATATAGGCCATATTTCTAGTCTGGAATATTTAAATTTTTCATTTTTAGATAGAAAAAAAATCAAATGACAAATTTAATAATAAATTTTTTTATATATTTTCCAACAAATTGTAACGTTTTCGGATTTGAGACTAAAAAGGAAAGATAGGTATATCCATAGGTCACTTTTTGCGCATTGTTAGTTTATTTTTTATCCACACAATTTGGGAGCAAGCATTAAGTAAATAAATAAATAAATATTAGATGATAATATAATAACTAAAGTATTTTTTTTTTTTTTTTAACAAGTTCTAATGTTAGAATGAATATTTGGAAAATTAAAGGATTGACACGAGCAACATTCATTCTAATAAGTGAGGCTGAGAGAAGAATTTTTTTTTATCTTATCACGAGCAACATTCAACTTGCCTTACCATCTACGAGACTATTATTAGGTTGCGTGAGACTGTGAAAAAAAAAATAAAGGAAATCCTGATTGGTTAAGAAAAAATTAGATTAAATTATGAATTGCGTAGGTATTGATTAATTAATTAATTAACTAACGCATTTATACAAAAATTTCTTAACCACTAAAGTAAGATTTGACCAAATTTGTAACTTTCTTTTATTCCAAATTTCTCCCTTCCTTTGTATGTAATCCAAAACTTTTTTAATGAAATATTTTTTAAAATTTTGATACAAATATTTATTCAATTTCAAACTTATTATAAGGATGTTGTACCAAAAAAAAATTAATATAAACTTAAAAAATACAAGGGAGTTGAGTGGCTGTTACACCAAATTAAGAACTTAATTAAACATGACATCACTGCTGACATGTTCCCAATTAATATCTTTAAAATAAATTTCAAACTTATTATATTCGAAAATAAATACAAAAGTTATAAAATAATAATATTAAACAACGTCCTTGAAAATGTTGTTTTATTCTTTTAAATAATAAATTAATTAATAGGCAGACATATACTCTTGGTCATATTAAAAAATGATTTAAAAATACAATTGTGTTATTTATTTATTTTATTTTATTTTATAGATCCTCCAAGAACTTTTTAAAATTTTTTTTGTTTGGATTTGTCAACTGGACTGGTGACGTGGAAAAGAATCTAAAACTTTAGTCAAAAATATTATTTTTGGCTGAGTATGAATTTTAGACATTTAAAATTTAAAATATAAATAATAATAATAATAATTTTAAGGTAAATAATTATATTATGCAAGTATGTTTAGAAATAAACTAAACTCAAGATTTATTGAAAAAACGGAAATTAAAATTGAACAACCATGTGGATTAAAATGGTATTTTATCCAAAATTTTATTATGAAAATGAACTTATTAAATATAGAAATTAGAAAGATAAAAATAGTATTTAGACCAAATAATAAATGGTAATAAAAATTTAAAAATTTAAAAATTTAAAAATTTGTGAGAAGGCGAATTATTTGCTGGCTTGACCAAGCGAGTGTGAGCTGTCTCCACCTACCTCTGAGGTCAGTGTTGGGTACAATACAATTAAGGATTAATTAATGAATTGTACTATATAGAAATAATAAAATAATAATTTTCTGAATTTGAGACCTTTGTCCACCCTATTTTTATTTTTTTTTAATATATTTTAAAATTCAACCCTAACCCTTTTAAAAATAAATATCCATCTCTATAATACCTTTAAATTAAAAAAAAATAAAAAATTAACTTTTAAAAACTCAATGATATTCTTTAAAAGGTTTTTTTTTTTTTTTTTTTGAAAATTAAAAAGATATTTTTAAAAGAAAGTATTAATAATTTTCATATATAAGTTATTTATTTGAAAAAAATAGATTTATAATAGACGCTTGTCGGTCGGGTATTTTTAAAGGTATTTTTATAGGGTAATTTTTTTATGTAGCTATCAGGTTGCTCAACGAATGACCGACAAACGTCTATTATTGAATTTACCCAACCCGATAGCTCCATTAAACACACCATGTAAAATAATTGATTTACTAAAAGTCGGTGATACGAATAAAATCCTCTTTTCATTCCTAACTAGAGTAAAAAAGGAAGAAAAAAATATCATTATCAATGAACAAATTTTATTTAAAAATATATAAATTCAAATTATTAATAAATATGCTTTTTTTTTGTGGAATTTGAATTTAAAATTAAAATGGAATAAAAGTCAAAATATATAAACTAAAATAGTATTTTAGTCATGTTATTACTATGTTATCATTAATATTTTTAAAAATTAATTATTTTTATAATTTAATTAAGATTTTAATGTTATTAAAAAAAAAAAAAAAAAAACTTAAAACAAGATACTTGGCAAGTGGGCCCAAGTGGGCCCAAGTGGACTATTATATATAAAAAAAAAAAAAAAAAAAAAAAAACCTACACCTTTTTATTTTTTTTTTTATTTTTTAAATTTTTTAAAATTAAAATACACAATATTCTGATTCTGTAGTGAGCGAATTCCCAATTTGAAAAGGAAGAATAATAAAAATAAATATATTCTTAGAGGCGTGCAGAAATTATAGTGTGCTATTTTTTTTTTCTTTAACCACTGACGTACACGGATGGATAAAACTTTNTTTTTTTTTTTTTTTTTTTTTTTTTTTTTTTTTTTTTTTTTTTTTTTTTTTTTTTGATGTTTTAGGTTGATTTGATTTTGCACCGCTCGAATCAAACAGCATTTGTGATGTTAGATCAACGAGTGGAACGTTTATCATGTTGAAATGGATAGAGATAAATTATCTGAGCATTAAATGATTCGTAGCTCTGATTAATGAACAATCCATTAAATTCAACCAACCATAATCGTTCCTCAAACTTCATTGTCATTGATTTGAGCGCTTTGTTTTTTGATTCATGTTTTTCGTAATATAAGCCATTGCTCTTTTTTTGAAGAAACAGATATCATTTCCTATTTCGCAAGTGGTGGTCTCAGCGGATTAGCGTTTTGGTTTTTGTATCTCAGAGGGCGAAAGGAACGTTTCGGAGTTTCAATGGCGCGCGAATTTGGAGGAATATGCGCGGGTTTTCGGTCAATGGCGATAACGATGTTCAACTTTGCCATAGCGTTGGCTATGGTTTCCGGTGAGAGAAAAATGAAGCTCGAAACGGCGAGGTTGGACGGAGAAGGAGGTTCCGATGGTTTGAATCTGATCCGAGGAGCTTTGAATTTCTTGTGGCAATCGGACAGAACGGGGTATCATCACGTTTGGCCGGTAAGTTACAACAAGAACCTGTATACCTCTCTGTTCATGTAGATTTAAACAAAAATCCTAGTGCAATCAAATTTGTTTCGTTTGCGTTTACTCTTCTTCGGAAATATATTTTTCAGGATCGCGTACTCCTGCTCGCAGATTCTCTAACCATTTCAATGCTTCTCGAACTTAATTTTGAGCTGCTAGGCTAGAATAAATCTTGGTGTTGGAATGTTCAACTCCTCGTGTTCATGAACGGAGTTTTCGTCATTTCGGAACTTTTTCTTTGGGAAAAGCTTCTGAAATTCTCATGATTAGGCTTTGTCTCAGTTTAGATCTAACTCATTGTGCACATTTTTTTGGATTGTTCATAGTTTCGATGTGAAAATGGAATCCTGCTTAATAAAATCTTTTCATCTGTGAATTCAATGTTTTGAAAGGCTTTGAACTTTAGCGTCTGCCAAAACTATAGTTTATTCAAGGTCATATGCTTCGATGATAAACAAATTCATCGAATAAACAAAGCCAGCTTTATAATAACAATCATTATATCTTATAACACACGATTTCATGTTTTCATTACAGCTTCTCAAGATTTTCACAGAATTTTTTTTACTAATCACGAGTAAAGTAGATGGACTAATAGTGTATTATAATCTTCTTTACAGGAAATGGAATTTGGGTGGCAGATTGTATTGGGTTCTGTTATTGGATTTCTGGGTGCTGCATTTGGGAGTGTAGGAGGCGTCGGTGGTGGGGGAATTTATGTTCCTATGCTTAGTCTAATCATTGGGTTCGATCCAAAGTCATCCACAGCTATATCAAAATGTATGGGGAATGATCTTTGAAATATCAAACCAACTCCTAAATGCCACAACACTGTTTTCATACCAATTATTGTATCGGTAGCGAAAACAGAAGCAAAATCGGTCAATTTCTTCTCTTCAAACTACGTAAATCTTTGTCTCTTTATTTGATTTCTATTTGTGGGTGTGTAAGTGCGATCGATCTTATTTCCGCTTTCACTACAACAATTGGTCCGAAACAAAATCGGTCAATTTCTTCTCTTCAAAGTACGTAAATCTTTGTCTCTTTGTTTGATTTCTATTTGTGGGTGTGTGAGTGCGATCGATCTTGCTTCCACTTTCACTGCAACAATTGGTATCAAAACATTGTTGTTGTGGCATTTAAGGTACAATAATTGGTATCAGAATATTTTGATCGTAGCATTTAAGAGTACAGCACTCGAGGATTTGCTCTTAATGTGCCTAACTTGTTTAATCCTCCTTGTTTTGTTTGTTTGCTAAAGGTATGATTATGGGAGCATCGGTATCAACCGTCTACTATAATCTTAAGCTAAGACATCCAACACTTGATCTTCCTATCATTGACTATGATTTGGTGCTGCTTATCATGCCTATGCTCATGCTGGGCATCAGCATTGGGGTGGTTTTCAATGTCATATTTGCTGATTGGATGGTTACTGTCCTCCTCATCGTTCTCTTCTTAGGTAATTTTCAATGGTCATATTTTCTGCTCTGTTTATCGTCTGGCTGATCTGCGTGTTCTGCAGCTACATCCACGAAATCGTTTCTTAAGGGAGTTGAAACTTGGAAGAAGGAAACTATAATTAAAACGGTTATCACTTAAACTTGAATCTTCAATATTATGGTTCAAATATGGCCTATTTTTCTAACAATTGGATGTCACTTCTTTTCAATTTTAGGAGGCTGCTAGGCGTGCTGAATCAAATGGTGAGCCAATCTATTGTTAATCGTATCGAAATGGTGGCAATCCTTGTTCTTATTTTATACTCCACACCTTTTTACATTAGATCTTCAAGCCAATACAGCATATGCTCCTCTTCCTAGTGGCCCGAGCCATCGGCCCGAAACAGACCCTGCTGATCGAGAGGTATGTTCATTCTTAGTCATGAATGATACAAGAAATGAGAATGTTGAATTGGGTTTACCTTAGGATGTATCATTATTACAATAAATGGGATACGAGAATTTGCGAAATACATGTTAGTTACTACTGTTGAGCTAAGTTCAAATACTATAAGAACAATGAACTGTTGAAATGTGTTGAAATGGCAGGTTCCAATGCTGAAGAATGTGTACTGGAAAGAAATGGGACTTCTTGTATTAGTTTGGGTTGCTTTCCTTGCAATCCAAATTATCAAGGTATTTGGATTCTTTCCCTTCTCCGTTCTCTCTTTATTTTACAATCTTAATAAACTGAAACCCATCAATCTCTAATTGAAAACAGAAGCATTCACCCAATTGTTCATGGGAATACTGGCTACTCAACTTACTGCAGGTAAGTTCACTGCTCCCTATACAAATTCTCATGTGCCTTTTCCGGTTGATTTCTCTTACAGTTGACCCAAAATTGGTCTACAGATACCAATTACTTTTGGTGTATCTGGCTATGAGGCAGTCAGCTTGTACAAAGGACGGAGAAAAATTGCATCTCTGGGAAATGAGAAGACTAATTTTCAAGTTTACCAGCTTGTTCTATATTGCTTCTTGGGCATAGTGGCCGGAGTTGTTGGCGGCCTTCTTGGCCTTGGTGGAGGATTTATAATGGGACCCCTGTTTTTGGAGCTCGGCATTCCCCCGCAGGTACATATCTCAACCTCAACGTTCATTTATTATTATTATTATTATTATTATTGTAATAGAGGTCTATATATATTGGTAAAATTAACAATTTTATTAAACATAAAATTTTGATTTATGTATTTGGTTCAAGAATTTATTAGACACGAAACTGAAAATTTGAGAGTTTACTAGATACGAAATTTAGAAATTTAGAGATTTATGAGATAATTTTTTTTTTTATGTTTTGATAGTAAATGGAAGTTCATATTATTTTGACTTATTATGGTTTGTTACATTTGATTTGGATAATTATACATTGAAAATATATATTTCACATCCATATTTTTTAAAATTATCTTCTATGAAATAAAATTATGGAACCACGACTGCTTACTCCCTGACTTCAATCATTTCCAACTTTTGGTCCTTTGACTAGTGGGACCTTTTCATTGAACGTTGTGATATTATGTTATTAGTTTAATTACAACTTTGGCAGCACTCTCATGTGTAATAGATTTTCTTTTAAAATGTCATATTCAAATTTTTTATTTTGTGTTTGTTGACGTATTCAATTTTTTTTATTAATAAATACATTAGAGGTAGAATTTAATTTTATGACCAATGAATTCGTAAATTTTTGGATTTCTTGAATAGGTTAAAGATATATTAGCCATATAATTAAAAATTTGAAGACTTATTAGATATAAAATTTAAAGAATAGGAGTTTATTAGACACCTTTTAAAATAATGACCGGTTAAATGTAAAATTATTGAAAGCTAAAAACTTATACATTTTTGTAGTTCTATTGATCTTTCATTTTTTATTGTTTGAGGATGAGATAATATTATTGAATTAGGATGTTAATTTGTGTTCCAAAGAACGTGAGACATTAGAAATCATATCAAAGTTAAACTTTTGTACCCTTTGCTTTGCAGGTATCGAGTGCTTCAGCAACCTTTGGAATGACATTCTCCTCGTCAATGTCCGTTATACAATACTATCTATTAGACCGTTTTCCCGTTCCTTATGGTAAATCAATTCCATCATTAAGCACATTCTTTTATGCGACTTTCTTTATATTAAGAGTGAACAAAAAAATTCATACTGATTAAGAAAACGAGAGCTCTATGATATATATGTGAAGATAATTATCTAAACTTTTAGTACGAAACTAAAAGCAAAGTCAAAGTGGATAATATCTCTAGTGAAGTATCTATCGTTCTTCGTACTTCCGAGATAACCACACGTATAATCTAGGCAAGAAATTTCAAAAGTTTTCAACCCGATTGAGGGACTAAACAAGTTGTGATATTGCAGCTGTTTACTTCACCATTGTGGCCGCCATAGCTGCATTTGTTGGACAACACGTAATAAGAAAACTGATCAACTTGATTGGAAGAGCATCCTTAATTATCTTCATCTTGTCCTTCACAATATTCGTCAGTGCAATTTCTCTAGGTGAAAGCCATATCCAACCAAACTGCTTCATCCCATTTTCCTCTATATGATAAATAAATAAATAAATAAATATATCTTAAATGGTTTGTGGTTTTGTTTGGTAGGTGGCGTTGGAATCGCGAAGACGATTGGACAAATTCAGCGTCACGAATACATGGGCTTCGAGAACTTGTGCAAATATGACGCATAAGGTTTGACCTTTCTGGAAAAAGGAATATGATTTACTTAATGTTTTCAGGTTCTTATGATTATTTTGGAATTTTAGTCTCTTAAATTTGATGGCTTAGATGCTCAAATTTATTGATTCGCATCGATTCTAGGATTGTTTTATGGGCTGAAGAGCCTAGACGTGTTTAGTAAAGCTCGAGAAAAGTTGAGCTTCGCATTTCTGTGCACTTGGGTGTGCTCGGATGTAGATTTTATAGATGGAATTGTGGAATTTATTTAGTACGGTTTTATTTGATGTTTTAAAGGTAAGATAACTCTATAACTTTTGTTGATCAAAGTCTCGTGTTTAGACATTACTCGACTTGGGTTCTATGAAAGAGAGTAAAATGAAAACGATAATAAAAGAAAAAAAAAAAAAAAAAAAAAAAACCTAACACAGATTCAGACGTGAAGTTGGAGGCCGATTGTGTTGACTCGTGAATCAAAATAAGACCTAACATAGATGCAGGCGTGAAGTTGGAGACCGATTACGTTTACTCATGAATCAAAATAAGACCTAACATAAATGCAGACGTGAAGTTTGAGACCGATTACGTTGACTTGTGAATCAAAATCGAGCACTTTACTAAATGCTAGGGACTTGTCCTATTGTGAAGCACGAGGTCTAATTTCACTCAACCTTCAAAACTCGATAACCAAACAATCACTCAACCTTCAAAACTCGATAACCAAACAAGTATTTTATTCATATTTACGACTAACTCAAAACATGTTTTTTTTTAATCGACGCATTAGTTAAAAGAAGTAAACTAACAACAAACTATATAGTTGCACGGATGATCCATATACCATAGTATGATAAAAATTTGCACATTTAAAATATAAAATATATATAAAAAAAATTAGAACAAAATTATATTCAAACATATAAAAAAAATAGATATAAAATCAATTAACATAGAATATTTGATTTACACCTTTATCAACTTTTGATAGAAAGAAAAAAAAAATTGTTGAATTAAAAAGATTATCATTATAAATTTAGTTATAAATTTGTAAAAGATATATGAACATCAAAACGTGTCAAATAATTTCATATTAATAATTTTAAATTGATAGGTCAAATATCAAAATATGAAAAAAAAAATATATAAAAATTGAATATTATATTTAAAAAACCTTATTAAATCTATCAATATTAAAAAAATATTTAAAATAAAATTAAATGCAAAATTGGAAATTAAGAGATTTATTTACCATTTATTAGAGTCTGAAACGACGGGGATTGACTTAAATTTGAAAGTTTTAAGGACTCAACTTTAATTTAATAAAATATTATTCTACGCTATCCTGGAATATCAGCGTCCGATCAAAGATTCAAAATCACACGCAACCCAGACGACCAATCTCTCTTCTTTCCTCGAATTGAAAACCCTAATTCATTCTGTTCTCTCCATTTTCGAGGGTTGAGCGAACGAAATCGAAGCACCATGGTTTTCTATTTCAAAGCCCGGCCCGACGTCGGTGATTACTCCATTTTCATGGGGCTCGACAAGTACGAGAACGAGGAGCTTATCAAATACGGCTTTCCCGAGGATATTTGGTAATCTATCGTCTAGGTCTTTTTATTAATTTCTGATTCTTTCACGGATTGTTATTTGATGTCAATTTCATTGAGATATGGTTGAGAATGATTTCTCACGATCAATCCTGTCGGGTAAAAGTGCTTGTGTTCACGTTATCGCCTTATGTCTTTGGAAATTGGCATTTGATGTCAAAGTTCTATAGATTTGCGTGGTTGCTATTTTCTTTGATTTAACAGAGCTTTATGAAACTGGAAATCAACATTGCTGACGGATATCTTGCGGATTATGAAGGGAATTAGTTTATTTTCTTTATTAAAATCTTGAATTTTCGTTGCACAAGCCTTCTTTAGCCATGCAGGACTCGAACTTATCGTCTTGTCTGTTTTGTGGCTTTAAGAACTCAAGGGTTATCTTTAGTCTTATTGTGAGATCTCATGTCGGTTAGAGAGGGGAACGAAGCATTTCGTATAAGGGTGTGGAAACCTCTTCTTAGCATACGCGTTTTAAAATCATGAGGCTGATGGCGATACGCAACGGTCTAAAGTGGACAATATTTGCTAGCGGTGGGCTTGAGTTGCTACATATGGTCAGAGCTTGACGGTGTGAGGCATTGGTCAGAGTAGGGCTAGATCCTCTCCATAGGATACACGTTTTAAAACCTTGAGGGGAAGCTTGGAAGGGAAAGCCCAAAAGGGACAATATTTGATAGTGGTGGGCTTGCGCGGCTACAAATGGTATTGAAGTCAGACATCGGGTGGTGTGCCAGCAAGGACGCTGGCCCCCAAGGGGGTGGATTGTGAGATCCCATATCGGTTGGAGAGGGGAACGAAACATTCCTTAAGGGTGTGGAAACCCCTTCCTAGCAGACGCGTTTTAAAACTGTGAGGTTAATGGCGATACGTAATGGGCTAAAGCGGACAATGTCTGCTAGCGATGGGCTTGGGTTGCTACACTTATCTGCGGGCTTCCTTCATCTTGTATCTGGTCTGATTTGTAGGGAGGACTTCGCTTAAGATTTTTTCTCTGATCATAGGTTGTTTTGTGCAGGTTCCACGTAGACAAGATGTCATCTGCTCATGTTTATGTGAGACTGCAAAAAGGGCAGACCATTGATGATATTAGTGAAGGGTTGCTGGAGGATTGTGCTCAGCTTGTCAAGGCAAATTCCATTCAAGGTAGAATTTGAGCAATCTATCAAACCTTAAAAATTCACGCGCGTGTTTCGGTAGATGACAGCGGAATTGTGTCACGAGGTAGAAGCTATTGACTATTGTCTGTTTTATCTGACAGGAAACAAGGTAAACAACATTGATGTGGTGTATACACCTTGGTCCAATTTGAAGAAAACTGCTTCCATGGATGTTGGCCAAGTTGGTTTTTATAACCCCAAGATGGTAAGCTACGTTGTTTTCGATTGGCTAGCGGATATATACATAAGAATTCAAGGTGATTTACGAACATTTGTCTTTATACACAATTCAGGTCCGAACTGTAAGAGTGGAAAAACGGATCAACGACATCGTAAATAGATTGAACAGGACTAAAGTGGAAAGGAAGCCTGATTTAAAAGGTAAATTGGAAATGAATTTTTTGTTGTTAGGATACAATATGAAATTACACGTTCGCGAACCAATGTTTCCAAAGTATGTTGTTTCTATTCCTAGCACGTCTCTATGCACCCCTAAGTATGAAGTTTGCACATTTTGTTTTCTTTTTCCCCTTTTCGCTACGGAGGGAATGAAGTAATTTTCTAGGCATACATGATACATCAAATGTATCGAAGTCATCCCATCTTCCCATGCACCCGAACTCGTAAAACAGTTGACAAGCACTTCGTTTTCCATTATACAGCCGAACGTGAAGCAGTGAATGCAGCTGAAAGAGCGGAGAGGAAGCAACACCTGAGAGAAAAGGTTGGTTACAATTTTTTTGTCCCGTCTCTGAAATAACTCCTTTTTTGAACTATACCCTCTTGTCGGAATCTAGTTTGATATATTAACTGGTTATTATTTTCTCCTAGTTGATACGTATGTATGGCACGAGCCTCGACTTGCATTAGTCATTTATGTTTCGCCTCTTAACTCTCAAATTGATATCTACTTTGATAAATGAGTAATTGAAACATTTCGGTTTGTGACTGTAAAATGCGCACACAGACGAGAACAATAAGGCTCTATATATTTTCACGACGGTCTTAACTTTTTTGTTTTTCTCCATATTTGTGTGTAGACATTCTTGCTCTAACATTTGGTAGCAAATCTATTCGTCAGACATGGTGGTTTTGCTAGATGGTTTCCAAAAAGTATTGTTACAGTAAACTTCCCTTTTTTGCAGAAACGACGTGAGGAACTGGAAAGGTTAGAAAAAGAGAGGCAAGCAGAGTTAAGGAGCTACAAGGGTTTGATGGTCTCTGAGAAAATGACATCTAACAAACAGATTGCTGCAACAAGCAAATCGCTACAAGAGCTGGAGGACGATTTTATGTGATCGAATTGATTGTTCGGTACGAACGATGCAAGAAATAGAAATTTGCTGTTCTTGGCCCGAAGTTGTTCTCTCGTACGTGATCAAATTATTGTGTTTAGGCTCGATGACGTTCAACTTGTTGTGTCTACCTGATGAGACGACTATACAAATAGAAATTTGCTGTGGCTTTGAAGAGAGCGGATTTATGGTGTTTATGTAAGTTGTAATTACTGTTACTCTTGTTTAATGATTATAAGGTAGTAGCTCATTTTGGCCTACTTTTCTTCTTTCTAAGAAGCCATTTTTTGGGTTCAATTATAAAAAAAACGCCCTTGAATTGTGAATTGTGAATTGTGGTATCCACTAAGAGTGAGGAGTGATTTTGCTTTTGGTGGTTTGATTGGTTAGACCCCTCACACCCAATTTCTTCCGGGGCAGGTGAAAGGCTATCATTGAAATTTGAAAGTCTGTCATGTTTGCCTTTCACAAAAGTAAATCGTACTGTAAAAAACCATTAGCTTTCCTCTCCTTTTTTTTTCTTCTATTTCATTTGAATGCTTTGGTGAACTCTGACATAGCGGAACAAAACATTTATTGAGGGTCAGCTCCTTGCTGGCCCATGTAAGTGCAAGATTTCTCATCGGTCGAAGAGGGTAGTGAAAACCCCATTTGAATACTTAACGTCTTTACTACACACCGTTCAGTGTTTGGCTCTGATATCATTTGTAACAGGTTACTTTTATTGAGGTTCAGCTCCTTGCTGGCCCATGTAAGTGCAAGATTTCTCATCGGTTGAAGAGGGTAGTGAAAACCCCATTTGAAGACTTAACGTCTTCACTAACACACCGTTCAGTGTTTGGCTCCATTTGTAACAGGTTAAGCTTTTACTTTAACAACTGCCTTGCAAAGCATAAACTGAAGTAGAACAATCTGTTTGGTTCCAATTTTCTGCTTTTATGATCGAGCCTATCCCCTAACCCTAATTCTAAGAGGATATATATTGTTTTTGTCAATTTATAATTAATTTTCTCTATATTCCATTTAAATATAATTACTATTCTTCTCACAATCTTACTAAACAAGTAATGAATAAATAAATAGATTAGAAGTGTTTTATAAATAACCCATATTGATTTTTAAAAAAAATTAAAAAGTTTAGATATAAATTAAATATTTTTTATAATAGAAATGGTGAAAGGATGAAAACAACGTATGACGGAGTTCGCTTCCCGTTAAGACTTGTCGTTTACTGCAACCATTACACGTAAACACTGTCGGTAGTACGACCTCCATGGTTTACACGTGTCTAAATCCTTACCGTTCAATTTCCGAACGTGCAGTCATCTTAGCCGCTGGTTTTGAATCACTTTAGGCCGCCCCTTTATGTTTGAATAGAGCTCCGGACCGTTTAAATTATCGTTTCCGAGTCCTTGCCATTTCTCTCTCGCTACTGGTTCCTCTCTCTTTGTTTGGCGCATTCTCTCGTCCTCCAAATCAAATTTCTACTCCTCGATTTCTCTATTGAGATTCGTTAATGCGTCCTGTTTCGATCGCTGCATCGAGTTTCTTGTTTATCTGCACTTTGCTGCTCGACGCCGACGCCGGTGAGTTCTTTAGGGTTTCTTTGGTTAATCTTGGAAAACTTCCATTGATTTTATGATCTTCGCGTCGGCTTGATACTTTTCGCTTTCGTTCGAAGTTCCTTAGGTATTTCGGTCCATTTTCGTGAACTCTTTAACCTTTTTTCCTTCTATTTTGAGTGATTTTCCTTCTGAACTTTATGAAATGTTCTCTATCTTATCCTCGTCGTGGTTTCAGTTTATGCACACTTTGGTCGTGTTGTTTTCCGTTCCTGGAGTTCGATCGTGTAATTAGTCTTCAATCTGATCCTTTTCACGGTTGACGTGGAAATTGAATTTTTGTTAAGTCGCTCATCTGTTGTTTGTTGCTTACATTCTTAATAGGCTCTTAGCAGTCATTTTCGTCGTTTTGAGGTTTGGAAGTATGGTGAATATGTTTGATGCAAGTGTTCTGCCTTGCGCGAGTTTGATCGAGAATTGATAGCTTATTCCTCTCTGAAGCTGGATTCAATCGTTATACCTTTCAGTTTCTTTTCTTGATATGGATTTAGACTCGTTGTAGTAGTTATCTTTGAATCGCGAGGCCTTTTTTTTCTCTCGTAGCGTGAACTTTGGAACATCGATACACATTCATTTTGCTCCTGGATGAATATAAGATTATGCATGTTTCACATCAGTTATTGTAAAAACACTGCCTAAAGGAACTTTGACGGAAGTTATATCCACAGTCTGTCCCACGGCTGATTTACTATATCATCGATCCAAAGATTATGTTGAGCTCAGATTATATACCGCTTTGAAATACTAGGATTTACTTTACTGGAACTAATATTTTTTGGTTTGATTCATGCGTCTGCATAATGATTATGCACATGTATATTACAGCAACAGCCGCATGTTTTGTTTTTTCGTACTAATTCTTTTGTTCCACTACCTACATTCTCAATAGGCTCTTAGCCTTCATTTTCGTTGTTTTGAGGCTTGTAGTATGGTGAATATGTTTTGATGTAAGTGTTCTGCCTTGCGCGAGTTTGATTGAGGATTGATAGCTTATATTCCTCTCTGTAGCAGGATTCAATCGTTGGACCTTTCAGTTTCTTTTCTTGATATGGATTTAGACTCGTTGTAGTAGTTATCTTTGAATCGTGAGGCCTTTTTTTTCTCTCGTAGCATGAACTTTGGGAACATCGATACACATTCATTTTGCTCCTGGATGAATATCTGTCTGTTTTACATCAGTTATTGTAAAAACACTGCCTAAAGGAACTTTGACCGAAGTTATATCCAGTCTGTCCCACGGCTGATTTACTATATCATCGATCCAAAGATTATGTTGAGCTCAGATTATATACCGCTTTGAAATACTAGGATTTACTTTACTGGAACTGATGTTTTTTGGTTTGATTCTTGCGTTTGCATAATGATTAGGCACATGTATATTACAGCAACAGCCGCATGTTTTATTTCTTCGTACTATTTCTCTTGTTCCACTACCTGCATATTTTGACTTGTTATCTTCCATGATCAGAAATTTTTAGATGAAATGGTAGAATTTTCTACATTGGAATGATATAATGGTCTGGATAGATTTCTTTGGAACAAGCCATTGTCGAGTAGGAATTGGGATATTATGCATTTGCCCCTCTATGTCAAGGAGTTATGGAAGGTGATAAGACCATCTCAACACCTTCAGACAAACCTGAGATTCGTGATCAGAGGATACGTGCTCTCCATGGGTAACTTCATTTATCTATCTAAGCAGTTCTAATGCTTTGGCTCCACATTTCTTCATACTGCAAGTTTTAGCCTTTCTGTTTGCACGTTACTGATGCATTGTAAGTCTTGCAAGTTTTCTTAACCAAATTTGTCACCATAACTCATATAATCACTGTTTCAATTGCAATATTTTTGAATCCTGTTACATTATTTTCCTTAAAAAAATTTCCTTGACTTCCTTTAGTTTGGAGAGGAATACCTATCACTAACTAGCTTGTTGTAATTCTGTTTTTGACAACTTGTAATTTTCCTGTCTTTCTTCTTATTTTCCCTGAGAGGTTGTAATTTGATTTCCATTGGTTCAACTAGAAATGTTTCCATTGTTGTGGTTTTATGTCTGAATTGACTTTATGTCCTGTACCACACATGTTCCTATACTATTGCTTGACATTCACATTTGTTGCCCTATTACTTTCTTGGAAGACGTAGACTAAATAGGCTGATCTTCATTCCCTGATTAATGGGACTTCCCCTCTGGGGGGGTACTTTTTTGATGGAGTATACATGGATAAAAGGGGGTAGTAGGGGGGAACATGGATAAAAGGGGGTAGTAGGGGGGAGTACTTAACGCTATGTATGTTCTTTTTGGGGGATGTTTAGGAGAACCAGTGGCCCTACAAGACGTTCAACAAAGGGACAGTGGACACCTGAAGAGGTAAGTTTATCATTTATCTTAGTGAGATCCTATACTTTTCATTATTCTGGTTTCTGGAAAGAATGATGCTGTTTTTCTTTTCTTTTTCTTTTTTTTTTT
>NC_036643.1:2402274-2406492 GCF_002806865.2 Cucurbita pepo subsp. pepo
GGGGGGTTCATCTTCATTGTCGCTATTTTTCTCACGATGAAGAATTGTATTTTGAATGAATTTTGTTGTTCCAATAGTTAAATGTTTGATGGATAAATATTTTTTTACTCACATCCAGGATGAAATTTTGCGGCAAGCAGTTGATCATTTCAAAGGCAAAAACTGGAAGAAAATAGGTATTATTGGCGTGTGGAAATATTGTAGAGGCCAAGAATAGGTTGTATTGTACTGAAGATGTTCTCCATATGAGTCATTCTTAACACAGTGGAGGATTTCTGCAGTGATTGTGATCTAGGAACATAGTTCATGTTTGCTTTATCTTATGTAAACTGTACTTAACTCAAATTCTATTCTGGATAATTAGATAACCTAATTAATTGTGCTTTGTCAAGGAGGCCATACGCCATGATAAATTATATTTTGCATGAACTTCTATGTTCTTCTATTGCATCACTGGTTCATTTGTTATGATGGTTGTTTGTAGCTGGATGTTTCAAGGATCGGACTGATGTACAATGTCTACATAGGTGGCAAAAGGTTTTAAACCCCGAACTTGTCAAGGGTCCATGGTCTAAAGAGGTGGTCCGCTTGTGAAATTCCAGTTATCACGATAATTTAATCAACATACTCTTTATATAAGTGTGCTATTTTTATGGAATTATACTTGAACTTACTTGTTTGTCTTGTGAATTGTATATAGGAGGATGAAATTATCATTGAACTGGTGAACAAATATGGACCAAAAAAGTGGTCTACATTTGCAACTCATCTACCTGGACGTATTGGTAAGCAATGCCGAGAAAGGTATGACAATTGATTTATTTTCTTGCTGATTTTTTAGATTTTGATTTTCCTGTTTTACATATTATCCCTTTGATGAACCCCGCCTGTTGAAAGTTTCTTTTCTGGAAGCCATTATATATTGTGGTGTCATAAAGTTTAACTTTTCCTGCATTCGTACGCGATGTTCTATTAAACTTTCAGCTGTCTTTCCCATATTATTTTACATAAATTATTTCCTCTTTTTCAGGTGGCACAATCACCTCAATCCTAATATAAACAAAGAAGCATGGACCCAAGAAGAGGAGTTAGCTTTAATTCGTGCTCATCAAATTTATGGGAACAGATGGGCAGAGCTAACGAAGTTCTTACCTGGAAGGTATGTCCCATATGTAGCTTAAAGTTGAGGCATTATGCGGGTTGTTATACATGTGCATTTTTTTATTCCTATAAATCTTTTCAGATTAAAGTTGTTACCATCTAAACTTTTTTGGATTTCTTTTCATTGCAGCTTTATTCTCCAGAACTATATTTCTTTCCAGTTTTTAATCGGAAAATTTTCACTTGATCATGAATGATGTTATATTTGTGCTTTTATGATCATTAGGACAGACAATGCCATAAAAAACCACTGGAACAGTTCTGTCAAAAAGAAATTGGATTCTTACGTGGCCTCAGGCTTGCTTGCACAATTTCAAGATCCAATTCCCGCTGGACAACCAAACCAACTCCCAGTTTCATCTTCAAAAGTGCTTGGTAGTGGAAATGACAGTGGCTTAAATGGAATGGATACAGAGGAGATTTCAGTGTGCAGTCAAGATCCATCAGTTGCTGATAGCTTTATGAGTGATTCAGCATGTGCAACTCTGCACAAGAGAAAGGAATTTCATTTAGTTGAGGATTTGGAGTTGGGAAAGGAGCAAAGTATCAGCCCAGTATCCAGTTCTGAACCCTATTACCCTCCTATGGAAGCAATTACTTGTCCCATTGCTGAGTTTGGTCAAGAAGTCGGTCACTCTTTATCACCTTCAGAGAAAAATGCCTCTGATTGTAGAACATCTTCAAATAGACAGCACCAATGTGATTTGAATGAGTTTCCTAACATCTCTTCGTTACAATTGGGTATAGAAGCATCGCAATTTAAAGCAATTGGCACTAGGATGGGTGAAAGTCATGGAGCTTCCAGTTCTGCTCAAACTTCTTCAATGATAAAAGGAGCTGCGGCCTCTGCCCAAGCAGAGTGCATGTTTATATCTGATGATGAGTGTTGCAGGGTCCTATTCTCAGATGCAAAAAGTGACAGATGCGATCTGACTAGTAATCTTAAAGAAGGCTCTTCTGTATCAGAAATGTGTGATTACAAAGTTCCAGTTCACTCTTTTAGCACTCCAAAAGTTGAAAATAACCATGCCTTAGCTTCACAAATACATAATCCTCCTTCAGGAACTGATGTGCAGGAAAAAAATTCCGTGCACCAGTCCGGCATGCCGATTCCATCCACGGTTTCTGTCAACAATGACATGATTTTATTAGGTGGTACTGGACCCAACCAACTATTTGTAGGAGCCCTAGAGCACGGATATGTAACTAGCCAACAGAATGCGTTTGCCTATAATGGTGGAACATCCAAGTCTTCCTATTTCGAGGTTGCAGATAACCCAGAAATGCAAGAACAGCCTGGTGGAGCAGAAGACCTGCCAAAACCAATGTGTATAAATCCATTTGCTACAGCAGCAGATGTCACCGGTACTTGTTCTCGTTCGGATGAAAGAGCAAAACAAAATGGCGAACATCAAGACTCCGGTGCTCTTTGTTACGAGCCTCCTCGTTTTACTAGTTTAGATGTTCCGTTTTTCAGCTGTGATCTCATACAATCTGGAAGTGAAATGCAGGAGTACAGCCCACTTGGTATACGCCAGTTGATGATGACTTCTCTAAATTCTGTTACTCCATTCAGATTATGGGATTCACCATCTCGTGATACTAGTCCAGATGCTGTACTGAAAAGTGCTGCCAAAACTTTTACCAGTACTCCATCCATTTTGAAGAAACGCCACCGTGATTTAATGTCTCCTCTCTCTGAAAGAAGAATTGACAAAAAGCTGGAAACCAATGTCACATCTAGTTTGACAGAAAACTTTTCACGTTTGGATGTTGTGTTCAATGATGTGGCTGATAAAGCTTCTATACTGTCTCCATCTAACCTAAAAAGGAGTATCGAAGATTCTGCTGAAGATAAAGAAAATGTTTATTGTACCTTTGAAGTGAGAGAAGAGAAGACAGATGACGGTAATGAATCTCGAAACGCAACGCTGTCGGAGAATAATTTTCCAAAAAGTTCTTCCCAAGACTATACGAAACAAGAGACTGCTGATACCGAGATGATATGCGTTCAATCCGCAGCTGAAATTGTGAGTCGTTTTTCAGCTATCTTTTTATTGCTAAACTATCTTGAGTGTATTGAACGAAGAATCGAGTTTACTGGTGTCCGACATTCAATGCCTGAGCTCATCCTACGATTAATCTGATAATTTTACTATTGGCAGGTACCTCCTGGAATCCTGGCTGAACGTGATGCGAATGACTTGTTTCTTCACACTGTTGATAAAAAAACTCTCAGTTCAAGTACAGGAATTAAGAAACATTACAGTCCAAGCAGACTAGCAGACGATGTTTCAAAGGTGTCTTCTGGGAATTCTCATGGGCTACCTTGCAGCAGCCCGCCTACCATCTGCGGGAGTTATCCTGATGGACCGACGCACGAACTCCCCGTCACATCATCGTCTTTTCATGAGAAGATGGATTCTAATCGGCCACAGATTACGGTCAAGGGAATTGCTTCGTTGTAAGATTCATTAGTCTTTACACATTTAAATTATGGAGTTCCCAGTCTTTATGTTCTGTGCTTTTCTATGTCCTAGACCTGAAACTGGTGAAACTCCATTTAAGAGAAGTATTGAATCCCCTTCAGCATGGATGTCGCCTTGGTTCTTCAATTCTTTCCTACCCGGCCCGAGGATTGATACGGAAATATCGATCGAGGTAATTATTCAGATTGTTTGGGTTAATTTGCAGTTGGATGAGAAGTTTCTTGTAAATGAACTTTTTTCGCCATTTGGTCAAATTGTTGTATGTTTGTGTTTATTATAGGACATGGGATATTTTTCGAGCCCCAAGGGAAGAAGCTTTGATGCAATTGGGTTAATGAAACAAGTAAGCGAGCGAACGGCAGCTGCATGTGCCAACGCCCATGAGGTGTTGGGAAATGAAACTCCAGAGACACTACTCAAGGGAACGAGCATGAAGCATCTCCATTGTGATGAAACTCTTCTGGTATGATTCTCTCCAACCTTCCCCTTCTTCAACCTTCCTAACATCTTTTTTTTTTTTTTTTTTTTTTTTTTTTTTTTTTTTTTTTTTTTTTTTTTTTTTTTTTTT